>NW_026897185.1:0-29647 GCF_033153095.1 Gastrolobium bilobum | reverse complement strand
ATTAATTATTATTATTGTTATGAGGTGAAAAGTTTTGGGCGACCTTTGGAGGACAGTAGCCTCATTAAACTATCATGAATATGTAAGTATTTTATTTGAAAGTGGTAATTAGTGAAATGATTATAATGTTGATCATCTCAAAATAAGTATTTACTTCTTAAGAATAGTGTTGTAACAGAGTGCATGTCAAACAAATGGCATAACATATGTCGGAACAAAATTTTGACGTGCATAATTACACCAGATTGTTTTATTTACTCTAAAATCAACGGCAAATTGAGAAGACTAATTTTGTTAGGATGGAGAAAAAAAGATTATAGCGAATTATGAAGCGGAGAAAGTTATATTTATTATCATTTTAGACTTATTATTCTTATTATCTGATTAGTTACCGTTATATTAATTTGAAATCAACAATAGAAAAATAGAAGAAAAAAATAACTGTTGTTGATTTTGAATTAATCCTTTGATAAATAGAAGAAAAATGCATGTATCTCCAAGAAACTCTCAAAGAAAACTAAAGCGCTCAAAATGTAGAAACTGATTACAACTAAAAACTGAATTCTCTATTCAACATGAAAATCTGACTTCCACTAAGTTCTGAGTTCCACTCCTTTTTACAAAACAAAGAAATTAAGACTACCACTCGTCAAATTTCCATCCTACTTCTTCTTTCATCTTTCATTGATTAGGTTTTGGCCTAAATACGTTAAGTTTATATAAAATATTTTTTACTGTTTAGACCTTATAATTACTTCTTCATGAATCATGATATTTTTAATTAATTATCATTTTTTCAAGAATATGCTTAGCGATATATTTTTATTTATTTTAAAAGCCTCATTAAACTATGATGAATATGTAAGTATTTTATTTGAAAATGGTAATTAGCGAAATGAATATAATGTTGATCATCTCAAAATAATTTACTTCTTAAGAATAGTATTGTAACCGAGGGCATATCAAACAAATGGCATAGCGTGTGCCGGAACAAAATTTTGACGTGCATAATCACACCAGATGTTTTATGTACTCTAAAATCAACGGCAAATTGAGAGTACTAACTTGGTTAGGATGGAGGAAAAAAGGTTATAGCGAATTGAGAAGCGGAGAAAGTTATATTTATTATTATTTTAGACTTATCACTCTTATTATTTGATTGGTTATTGTTATATCAATTTGAAATCAATAATAAAAAAATAGAAAGAAAAAAAAAACTATTGCTGATTTCAACTTTGATAAATAATTAGATAGTAAGGGTGGTACGTCTAAAATATAATAAATATAACCGCCCCAACTGAGAGGCTTGATAGTCCATTGTTCTTTATAAAACAAAGGGGTGGTGAAGGGAGGGCCCCAATTGGTAGAAAAAAACCCGCAACTTTTTTTCTTCCAGAAACTCTTAGTATTTAAAAAATACATTGAATTTCAATTATTTCGAGTTGAGTCGAGTGAACTTACTCAAAGGAACAATATTCTCTTAATGTCTGTTTTTTCGTTTTCACAATTAAGACTTCACTTAAATATAATCGAGTCCCTTATTACTCGAACTTTTTACATATTGATTTATAAAACAAACAAATAATAACATTTGTAGATAGATCAAAAAACTCAATTTTTGAGTTTGTTCTTTCCGGTTCAAAGGTTGAAGTGACAAAAATAATAGAACCCCGTATACCGAAGTGAAAAAGAATTGAAGTGAAAAAGAACCAATTTTAATTATTATTTTTTTAACCTTGAATAAAATTCATTAAACCAGTAATGAAAAAGAATTGAAGTGAGTAAACATAAACAGAAAAACCAAAATCACTGGCTGCTTGTGGAAGCTTGTGAAGCTTCCAAAAAATATTCCATTTTCTTTATCACTGGCTGCTACACTAGTCCGGTGAACATTCTTTACCTCAGTTACTCTACCATCAGCCTCATTCATACTCTCATATCACATGAATACCGAACTAATTTGTTTCCAGCTGCAATAGTAGACTGAAGAATATCATCCTCTTTCTGCTGCTTCACTTTAAGTGATTTTTAGAATAAATTTCAGCCCAAACTTTATTGAAATCTGAACGACACCGACTCCATTCCTCCTGTTTCTGCTTCAGTCGAGTCAATATTACAGGGAGCGCACGAGTTGGATTTTTACGCAATATGTCTATAACGTCAAGACCATGGTCACCGTATAGACGTTCAATGCACCTTAAATTTTGAACAGTAAAGTAATCTTCAATACGGTTCAGAGTCTCCGTATTGATCTTATTTTCATTCATGTTATTATATAATTCCTCTGCACGTTTAGCTGCAGAACTCACAGACTCTAATAACATGTCCAGCTCAAATCTGTCATCTTCACATCTGAACAAGCTCTCTTCGTACTGATTCCTGCACATATGTTCGGAAGAGTAATCCTCACTTCCTGAACTCACAGATACCCAGTGATCATTCAATACTTGAGCACCAAGCTCAGATCTATGACTAGCTGTAGGAATTGGATAATCAGCAGGTAAAAGCCGGTAGCTGGGAGTGCAACATTTACAGTCACTGAGGTCAAGTTCTTGAATGGATTTTCCCATGTACTCCTTCTCCCTGTATCTTTCCTTCTCTTTAGCTCCATCCATCTCACGCTTCTGCTCTTTGTCTTTGTCTTTGTCCTCCAACTTTGATGATCTTAGTGACTTTTTACTCATGACACCAGCAAGGAACCCATCAATATTTTCCAAACACTCCAGGAAATCATTGAATTCCACCATAAGATCAAGATGCTTTCCAAGTAAATCGGTTACCAAATTTTGCAATTCATTCCTTTTTATTATTTCACTGACGAAAAAATTATGAAGGCACTTCAAGAAAGCTTGGTAGTCATCAGCACTGTTCAACTTCTCCTTAACTTTCTCAAAGAAACTGAATGCTTGACTATACATGTTCTTTAAGGTATCCTTGTCTTCCTTAGAAGAAAAGTCTGAAGCCAACCCAAAACCTTCAGCTTTCTTGACAGATTTCTTTTTCTCATGAAAGCGCTGCAAGTTCAAATCCCTGCTGTTATTATTTTATATTGACAAAAATCTCACATGAGTATTTACAATATTATTATTTTTTATTCTATAAATAATGTTCGCCCATCTAAATGTGACAACGCCTAACACACCAGGTGTTGTAAGCGAGTTAGGTAACGTGACATTATGAACAAAAATTTACAAAATGTGACATTCAGATAATTTTTTACAAAAAATGTGGCACTTTAATCGTTGTCCATCAAAGAATCCTATAACAATTTCCATCTTAAAAACAAATCAAGAATTACAAGCCGTCTGTACTAAATAGGGAATGAAAGAAAGGGGCAAAAAAGTAGAATACATTCTTATATATTAAATTAAAGTTTATTCTCTTAAATGTAATGCCTATAATAGAGTAAACGCATATGATTTACTCTGCATCAGTATCCTTTCTATATATACTGCAAAAGACAACTCTGTGTTTTGTGATATAGTTTCTGAACTGTTAAGAGTTTGTTTCGTGCCAGCTCAGGTTCTGTTAGAAGTTAGATTTGCTGAGCTGGGGGGACACTGTAATCAGTTTAATCTTAAGTCAATAACACAGTTCTTACTCAGAAACTTTCTCTGATCTCTTCTCTCTTTCTCCTCCTCCTCCTCTCTCTCTCTCCCTCTCTCTCTCATACTTACATTTACTCAACAAACATAAAAAATACTAGAACAGACGAGACGTACAAAGAAAAAAAAAACAGAACAAACTTAAAAAATAAAAATAAAAAATAAAAAAGGAACCTACTCAGTCACAAAATTATATTCTGTTATGTAAATAAGTTTACATTCACTCCAATTCCTTCTTATACTCAAACTAACTAGGTTGATTGAGAAAACTGCATTACACTCAACTAACAGAAAACAACCTTTTCGTCCTAAATAATCAGCAATAACTTTGGGGTAATAAGTTATAAGTCAGATTAGTTCTAGCAAACCCAACCCCATGAGCTAGGAAAATGAAAATGTAGAGAGAAAGAATCATCCAATAAAACCGTTAAAAAGGGGAGAAATGGATACCTCAAGAAATTGTTGAGCATTTATATGATCAGGTTCTCTCTCATCCTGATCACGATTAATCCTTATATCCTTACTCTCACGTTTCCTCCGCTTCTTGTGCATGTTCATCATTGTGTTGTCATCATCCATCTCAGGGTGTTCAACACTCAGATCACGCTCACGATCATGAGAAGGAAGCCTCTTTTGTCGATATACTTGCATTTCCCGCATCATGGGTGCCATAGAACTCCGCTCACTAAAGCGCTGCAATGAATTTCGAGCATCCGGAGCATGCTGTGTAGAAGGTGCTGCGAAACTATCTGGTAAGAATCTAGTGAACTCCTCAAGCAAATCTCGATGATCCTTAAACAGGGTAGCAACCTCACTATAAATTTCACCTATGTCCTTATGCTCTTTGCGGTACATATTGGAAATGTTCAAGAACGATTTGTAAACATGCTCATCACTTTGGAATCGTTTCTTTATCTTGTTCACAAAACTAATAGCTTCTTCAAATTCAACCGTTTTCTTTGGAGGAGCCTCATCCCTTACTCTCTTCATCTTTTATCGGTTCTCCAGATTTTCCTAGGAAAATTCGCTGGAAAACAAGTCGAGTAGATCGACAAGAGAAAGAAAAAAAAAGAGTGAAGTGTTTGATCGGACAGAACAACAAGGTAAACAAGAAAAACAACAAATAGGGTTTCTTCTTTCTCTGTCTCTCTCACGTTGTTGCGTTAGAACGATGGAAACTGAGGCGGTGGGAACCAATTAAAAGGCTAGATTTAGAATTTTATATGGGAAAAAAATTTAATTATTGCATTTTAATTAATTAATTATGCAATTTGGATTGTGATTTTTTTTTTGGAGGTTTGGATTGTGATTTGATAGAAGAAAATAAATAAAATTTGTGATATGTGATTTAATTTTTTACAGTTTTGGATTGTGAACCAATCTACGTGTGTGATTTAATATAAAAAATTAATCAAGATTTGATGTGTGATTATATTTAAATTTTATTTTTATTTTTATTTTTATTATAAAAAAATTTGGTTTGTTATTTAAATTAAAAGTAACAATTATTATTAATAAGGAAAATAAAATAAAGATTTGATTTGTGATTTAAACTCAAAAATCAATTTGAAAAATCTGTATTAATAAATGAAATAATTCAATAAATATTCTAAATCTCTAAGGAATAAGGATTACCTAATTTAAATTTAAATTATGTTTGTGAGAAATAAAATATATCAAATGAGATGTCATTGCGTAGATCTCGAAAAGTTATGTGGAATCAAAAAACAATTACCTGAATTGGATACCCGAGTCAAAAGTTATGGCCTTCATAAGTTTTATGATTAAATTATTATTATTTTTTTATAAAAAATGACACGTGTCAACCTTAGGTGAGAGATGCCTAAATGAGGCGTCACATTGTAAAATAGATCCGTAATTATTTCCAAAACTGCCATAAATGCGTAATATTTAATTAAAATGCAATAATTAAATTTTTTTGCCAATTTTATATATCTCAAAGATATGAATTAGTATTATTATATCTCCTTGGAGTGATGGATCAATCAAAAAATTAATGACTCTACTAATTTAATTTAATATATTATTTAAAAGTAATATATTTAAAATCAAATTAAATCTAATCATGCCAATTATTAAAAAAACTTTAAAATATATCTTGTTTTTAAAATAAAATAAAATAAAAAAAACATAAATGAATGATAATTAAAATTCATAAAATTTATACTTAATATATTTTAATTTTATTTATCCTGATATGATAAGCATAGGTTGTGTCAAAATTTCTATATAAATACATAAAATACAAAATTTAAAAGTACACAATACGATAAAGTTTTGTTTCAAAATTTAAAAGTACATAATACAAAATTTAAAAGCACAAATTCTTTTAGTTTTAAAATAATCATTGTTTAAAGATTTGTACAAAAATTAAATAATTCATTAAATTCTTTACGATTTAATGAAAATATAAGTTTATTTGATTATATTACACCTTCACTCTATTAAATCATTCTTATTCCAATAAGTAGAAATAAAAAAATAAAGTAGAGCTAAGAAAATAATATTTTTTTTTCTTAAAGTGACAAATAATTTAGAATAAATTATAACTTTTTAAATACAATTAGATACATAAAATGTGCCTATCATAGTAGAAAGCAAGTTAAATTCAACACCATATTATTTAAGTGGAAAGTGTTTGTCATTTTAAATGACATAAAGTTATGTCATTTGTAACGCCCGGTCGCTTCAAGAATCAATGACTATCCCCACATACTAACACGAGACTTTTCAGTGTGCTTTTTCCTCACTCGCACACTTCCCGGGAAAACTTCCTAGGAGGTCACTCATCCCATAATTGCTCCTAGTCAAGCACACCTAACTGTGGAGTTCTTCCGATCCGGGCTACCGAAAAGCAGATGCATCTTGTTAGTATAGGTAGTACCAATTGATTCTTATAAGCTATTCTCAAACTGTGCAGTCTCATACCTGCACAGTCTTTGGAATTCTTCTCTTTCGGGTGTCGATTCGATTCATTCATGCATGTAACCCCACGCTGGAAGCCTGTCAGGAGCCGCTCCTTGTCCGTGCCCCTTTACACCGGCGATTACTCCCTGCCCTCGTCAGCGCTCTAGATGTTACATCATTTTAATAGAGAGATTCACACAAGAAATTATTTTTTATTTAAAATTTAAATTAAAAAAATCACTCACTTTCTCTCCCATGATTTTCATTTCTTATCTCTATATCTCTCCTAAAATAATATAACTTATGTCATTTAAAATGACAAACATCAAACTCATTATTTAAACATGGTCCTATCACTTAATTTGTTTTTAGCTTTTTTTTTTTTTAAGAAAAAACCCAAGCAAGACCTGATTATCAAACTTGTGCAGGACAACAAATTAGACATGATTAGTTATCAAACTTCAAGACCTAATACGTCAAATGCTTTGACGGGATTAGCCAAAAAAATTAAGTCCATGTTTTTTAATAAATTAATTACGCATTTATTACAGTTTTGGAAATAATTATATATTTATTGTACAATATAACGACCAATTTGGGCGTCACTCAAGACGCCTAAATTGGGCGTCACTCAAGAGGCAATCATACTTAATTTAGGCGTCATTTATCAGATATTGACACGTGTCATATTTTTTTTCCAAAAAAATAATAATTTAATCATAAAACTTCTGAAGGCCGTAACTTTTGACTCGGGTATCCAAATCAGGTAATTCTTTTTTTAATTCCTCATAACTTTTCGAGATCTACGCAATGAGATCTCATTTGACATATTTTATTTCTCACAAACACAATTTAAATTTGCAAGAATAATATTATAAGAAACGTTAAACCCGGAAGCCTCTGAGTTCTGGATTTGTGATTTAATATAAATAAATAAATAAATAAAAATTTGATTTGTGATTTAATTTTTTTTTAATAATATTTTTTTATTATAACAAAAATTTGGTTTGTGATTTAAATTAAAAATTAAAATTAAAATTATTATTAATAACGAAAACAAAATAAAGATTTGATTTGTGACTTAAGCTTAAAAATCATTTTGAAAAATCTGTAGAAATAAAGGAAATAATTAAATAAATATTCTAAATCTCTAAGGAAGAAGAATATTATTTTTGAAATTAATGATTAATGCTATAAGCTTCTAAGTTATTATTTATGGTCTGAAATTAATTATGGCTTATGCATTTTTTTCAAAAATAAAATTACCTAAATTAGGCGTGATTGCCTCTTGATTGAAACCCAATTTAGACGTCATTGGTGACGTGTCAGGTGTTGACACGTGTCACATTTTTAAACTCAGAAGCCTCTGTGTTTTGGGTTTGTGATTTAATATAAAAAATAAATCAAGATTTGATGTGTGATTTAAATTAAAAAATAACAATTATTATTAATAAGGAAAGCAAAATAAAGATTTGATTTGTGATTTAAACTCAAAAATCAATTTGAAAAATCTGTATTAATAAAGGAAATAATTAAATAAATATTCTAAATCTCTGAGGAAGAAGGATTACCTGATTTAAATTTAAATTATGTTTGTGAGAAATAAAATATATCAAATGAGATGTCATTGCGTAGATCTCGAAAAGTTATGTGGAATCAAAAAACAATTACCTGAATTGGATACCCGAGTCAAAAGTTATGGCCTTCATAAGTTTTATGATTAAATTATTATTTTTTTTATAAAAAATGACACGTGTCAACCTTAGGTGAGAGATGCCTAAATGAGGCGTCACATTGTAAAATAGATCCGTAATTATTTCCAAAACTGCCATAAATGCGTAATATTTAATTAAAATGCAATAATTAAATTTTTTTGCCAATTTTATATATCTCAAAGATATGAATTAGTATTATTATATCTCCTTGGAGTGATGGATCAATCAAAAAATTAATGACTCTACTAATTTAATTTAATATATTATTTAAAAGTAATATATTTAAAATCAAATTAAATCTAATCATGCCAATTATTAAAAAAACTTTAAAATATATCTTGTTTTTAAAATAAAATAAAATAAAAACATAAATGAAATGATAATTAAAATTCATAAAATTTATACTTAATATATTTTAATTTTATTTATCCTGATATGATAAGCATAGGTTGTGTCAAAATTTCTATATAAATACATAAAATACAAAATTTAAAAGTACACAATACGATAAAGTTTTGTTTCAAAATTTAAAAGTACATAATACAAAATTTAAAAGCACAAATTCTTTTAGTTTTAAAATAATCATTGTTTAAAGATTTGTACAAAAATTAAATAATTCATTAAATTCTTTACGATTTAATGAAAATATAAGTTTATTTGATTATATTACACCTTCACTCTATTAAATCATTCTTATTCCAATAAGTAGAAATAAAAAAATAAAGTAGAGCTAAGAAAATAATATTTTTTTTTTTAAAGTGACAAATAATTTAGAATAAATTATAACTTTTTAAATACAATTAGATACATAAAATGTGCCTATCATAGTAGAAAGCAAGTTAAATTCAACACCATATTATTTAAGTGGAAAGTGTTTGTCATTTTAAATGACATAAAGTTATGTCATTTGTAACGCCCGGTCGCTTCAAGAATCAATGACTATCCCCACATACTAACACGAGACTTTTCAGTGTGCTTTTTCCTCACTCGCACACTTCCCGGGAAAACTTCCTAGGAGGTCACTCATCCCATAATTGCTCCTAGTCAAGCACACCTAACTGTGGAGTTCTTCCGATCCGGGCTACCGAAAAGCAGATGCATCTTGTTAGTATAGGTAGTACCAATTGATTCTTATAAGCTATTCTCAAACTGTGCAGTCTCATACCTGCACAGTCTTTGGAATTCTTCTCTTTCGGGTGTCGATTCGATTCATTCATGCATGTAACCCCACGCTGGAAGCCTGTCAGGAGCCGCTCCTTGTCCGTGCCCCTTTCCACCGGCGATTACTCCCTGCCCTCGTCAGCGCTCTAGATGTTACATCATTTTAATAGAGAGATTCACACAAGAAATTATTTTTTATTTAAAATTTAAATTAAAAAAATCACTCACTTTCTCTCCCATGATTTTCATTTCTTATCTCTATATCTCTCCTAAAATAATATAACTTATGTCATTTAAAATGACAAACATCAAACTCATTATTTAAACATGGTCCTATCACTTAATTTGTTTTTAGCTTTTTTTTTTTTAAGAAAAAACCCAAGCAAGACCTGATTATCAAACTTGTGCAGGACAACAAATTAGACATGATTAGTTATCAAACTTCAAGACCTAATACGTCAAATGCTTTGACGGGATTAGCCAAAAAAATTAAGTCCATGTTTTTTAATAAATTAATTACGCATTTATTACAGTTTTGGAAATAATTATATATTTATTGTACAATATAACGACCAATTTGGGCGTCACTCAAGACGCCTAAATTGGGCGTCACTCAAGAGGCAATCATACTTAATTTAGGCGTCATTTATCAGATATTGACACGTGTCATATTTTTTTCCAAAAAAATAATAATTTAATCATAAAACTTCTGAAGGCCGTAACTTTTGACTCGGGTATCCAAATCAGGTAATTCTTTTTTTAATTCCTCATAACTTTTCGAGATCTACGCAATGAGATCTCATTTGACATATTTTATTTCTCACAAACACAATTTAAATTTGCAAGAATAATATTATAAGAAACGTTAAACCCGGAAGCCTCTGAGTTCTGGATTTGTGATTTAATATAAATAAATAAATAAATAAAAATTTGATTTGTGATTTAATTTTTTTTTAATAATATTTTTTTATTATAACAAAAATTTGGTTTGTGATTTAAATTAAAAATTAAAATTAAAATTATTATTAATAACGAAAACAAAATAAAGATTTGATTTGTGACTTAAGCTTAAAAATCATTTTGAAAAATCTGTAGAAATAAAGGAAATAATTAAATAAATATTCTAAATCTCTAAGGAAGAAGAATATTATTTTTGAAATTAATGATTAATGCTATAAGCTTCTAAGTTATTATTTATGGTCTGAAATTAATTATGGCTTATGCATTTTTTTCAAAAATAAAATTACCTAAATTAGGCGTGATTGCCTCTTGATTGAAACCCAATTTAGACGTCATTGGTGACGTGTCAGGTGTTGACACGTGTCACATTTTTAAACTCAGAAGCCTCTGTGTTTTGGGTTTGTGATTTAATATAAAAAATAAATCAAGATTTGATGTGTGATTTAAATTAAAAAATAACAATTATTATTAATAAGGAAAACAAAATAAAGATTTGATTTGTGATTTAAACTCAAAAATCAATTTGAAAAATCTGTATTAATAAAGGAAATAATTAAATAAATATTCTAAATCTCTGAGGAAGAAGGATTACCTGATTTAAATTTAAATTATGTTTGTGAGAAATAAAATATATCAAATGAGATGTCATTGCGTAGATCTCGAAAAGTTATGTGGAATCAAAAAACAATTACCTGAATTGGATACCCGAGTCAAAAGTTATGGCCTTTATAAGTTTTATGATTAAATTATTATTATTTTTTTATAAAAAATGACACGTGTCAACCTTAGGTGAGAGATGCCTAAATGAGGCGTCACATTGTAAAATAGATCCGTAATTATTTCCAAAACTGCCATAAATGCGTAATATTTAATTAAAATGCAATAATTAAATTTTTTTGCCAATTTTATATATCTCAAAGATATGAATTAGTATTATTATATCTCCTTGGAGTGATGGATCAATCAAAAAATTAATGACTCTACTAATTTAATTTAATATATTATTTAAAAGTAATATATTTAAAATCAAATTAAATCTAATCATGCCAATTATTAAAAAAACTTTAAAATATATCTTGTTTTTAAAATAAAATAAAATAAAAACATAAATGAAATGATAATTAAAATTCATAAAATTTATACTTAATATATTTTAATTTTATTTATCCTGATATGATAAGCATAGGTTGTGTCAAAATTTCTATATAAATACATAAAATACAAAATTTAAAAGTACACAATACGATAAAGTTTTGTTTCAAAATTTAAAAGTACATAATACAAAATTTAAAAGCACAAATTCTTTTAGTTTTAAAATAATCATTGTTTAAAGATTTGTACAAAAATTAAATAATTCATTAAATTCTTTACGATTTAATGAAAATATAAGTTTATTTGATTTTATTACACCTTCACTCTATTAAATCATTCTTATTCCAATAAGTAGAAATAAAAAAATAAAGTAGAGCTAAGAAAATAATATATTTTTTTTTTAAAGTGACAAATAATTTAGAATAAATTATAACTTTTTAAATAAAATTAGATACATAAAATGTGCCTATCATAGTAGAAAGCAAGTTAAATTCAACACCATATTATTTAAGTGGAAAGTGTTTGTCATTTTAAATGACATAAAGTTATGTCATTTGTAACGCCCTAGGCCAAAACCTAATCTGACGAGTGGTAGTCTTAATTTCTATTTAAGATAGACTCAGCTGGTTCCTACAAGAGTAGGGTGGCGGGTTTTGCCACTGCTCCTCCTTGTGGGACATTGTCTCTGATGACCGCGGGAAGAGGCCTAAAGAGGAAGATAGGTTGCATTGACGTGGCTACCCAGATGGGGAGGAAGAACAAGATTGAAGATGATTATGTTACTGGGGTGAGGATCGGGCAAGAAGGGGGATGAGACTGTTTACAGGGAGGTGGAGATAATGCAGCACTTGTCTGGGCATCCTGGGGTTGTGACTCTGCTGGCAGTGTATGAGGAAGCTGATTGCTCTCATCTGGTGATGGAATTGTGCTCTGGGGGAAGACTTGTCGACCAGATGTTTAGGGAGGGCCCTTGTTCTGAACAGCGGGCTGCTAATATACTTAAGGAAGTGATGTTGGTCATCAAGTATTGTCATGATATGGGAGTTGTGCACAGAGATATCAAGCCTGAGAATATTCTGCTTACTGCTTCGGGGGAAATAAAGCTTGCTGATTTTGGCCTGGCCATGAGAATTTCTAAGGGTAATATGTTAAACCTGTTTGGATGATCTTCTTTTTTTGTTATCCTATGGTATATATATGTGCTAACTTCTATGAATAGAATCCTTACACAACCTGCCTTGTGTAAAATTCCATCCTAGTCATTCTGTTAATAAAAAATGTCTAGGCAAGTTTGAAGAAGTTCATCATGATGAGCTTTCAACTGAATTGTACTTTACTAATGTTACCCTGTACATAGGAGTAAAAATTGGAGAGTTCAAATGGTCATCTCCCTTAAGTTTACTATGTTCAGTATTCAATTAAATTTGCTAGCGGTCTAAGAATAAGAGGTCCTAGAGAAAATGCTTATAATAGTTTGAAGCTAACCATTCATACTCTAAGGTCACTTTGTTTAATTTTTAAGCATTTAAAAATATCAGTAATTCAATTGACATATATATAAATACACACACATAAGTAAAAGATACATACATGCATACATGAGTAATTTATGCATAGCCTCATTGTCTAGAAATTTGCATTGCAGGTCAGAACTTGACGGGTTTGGTTGGGAGCCCTGCATATGTTGCACCAGAAGTGTTGTTGGGTAGATACTCAGAAAAGGCGGATATATGGAGTGCTGGAGTGCTCCTGCATGCTCTGTTGGTTGGTGTTCTTCCATTTAAAGGGGATTCACAAGAAGCAGTTTTTGAGGCTATTAAGAATTCCAAGCTAGAGTTCCAAACCGGGATGTGGGAATCAATATCTAAACCTGCACGAGATCTTGTTGGGAGAATGCTGACAAGGGATATTTCAGCAAGGATAACAGCTGATGAAGTACTTAGTAAGTTTATGGTAGATTATTAATGTTTTGTAGCGTGCTTTATCTCTCTTCCTCAATGATGAATACACCAAAGACTAGTTGTATTTGGTCTGATTTTTTGTTTTTTAATCTTGAAATAATTAAAATTAGAAATTTCCAAGTTTTGTTGAAAAGTATCTTTGCCTTTCACATGAATTCTTAATAATTAGAAGGATTGCCTTGTTTTGGTTGGGATAACAGTGGTGGGAATCTGTTAATTCTCACATACTTTTGTTAGTTTTTATTATGTGTTCTTCTATGTGTGGTTGAGGCTCTCTTTTTCTCCCTAATGTTTTTAAACAGGAAATAAAATGACAGTACTTTTAAGTTTTAAGAACTGTTCGATTGTTTGCATGTTAAATTAATATTATGTGGTTCAATTTCAGGACATCCATGGATATCTTTCTACACAGAACGTACATTGAAGATCCTGCCCGTTGAATCAAAGTTGAAGCACCAAAATGGAGCTGCTTGCCACAACTTTGTTGCTGCACCTGAACCTAGGTTAGGAAGAAACAGGATGGATGATGGGTTCCTTAATGAGGTTTCAAGCCTTTCTTCATCATCTGAAAGTTGCAATTCAGAATATCATGATGTTTGTGTGTGGATTGATGCACTTGCCAATGCAATTTCACATGTAAGGATATCTGAACCAAAGAGGAGCAAGTTGTGGGCAGTTCCAATTCATCAGCAAGGTTTATCTAACATGAGGGCTAACCTCTGTAAAGCATTTTGACCTACTGACAGGTTGACACCCCATAAACCACTATCTGCTGCTTTTAGCTGGGGTTTTATAGTATACTTTGCCCAACACATTCTACAGTTGGCAAAAGTGGATTACATTTTTTTCCTCTAAATAATGATTACTGAGAAAACTCAGCTAGTTGTACAGAACCTGTGAATATGATATTAGTGTGTCACTGCATGTTTTTGCTCTTGCTGGAGCATGATAAATAGAATGCTATGATTTCACTTCAGTGAAAACTTGACCCTACTCATATGTTTTTTTGGAAGATTTTAATCTGAAACCATGAGTGCATAAGCGTATGTTATCCCTCCCATAACGCGCTGCATGTGTACTTATTTAGTGTTGGCAATTTGTATTTCAAGACATACTTTTTTGTACAGATGGTAGCGAGGAGTTTGACCTTGAGTCAATTATATATAGCAATGGCGTTTACTTTGAAAATGGAGTTGACAGCTGCTTGCTTATTTTCACTGAAAAAAAAAAAAGGAAAAAAAAGTACAGCTACTTGTGTTTAGAAGAGGCGAATCTTAACTACCGGGGGATAGATTTTGAAAGGCTATAAAAGTTGAGATTCTTTATCTGTTAAGGTGAGTTTAAGGGGTAATCTAGATAATAGGTAGGAACATATTTAGGAAGAGGGTATAGTTGAAAAAGGAAACATTAGATAATTCAATCCAAACCGAAAAAAATTGGATTGGATCGGATCGGATCGGATTTGAAAACAAATCAAAACCGAAGGGATGATTATATGATCAAAACGAAGGGATTGGATCGGATGAATTTTGCTTCCAAAATCGATCCAATCCAGACCGCGAACACCCCTAGTGAATCATATGCTCGGAAAAAGAAAGAAAAGGTGCATATGCTTTGGAATATTTTTTTAACGAAGAGGGTAATTTATTATTTAGATCTCTCATGAGTCATGATGATTAGGATTGGCTCATAAAATGCTAGATTGAAATTAATGTTAAACAAATTTGTTTATTATTAGTTAAAAGAATAGAAAAATATGTAATCATAAAAAATTAATTCTAGATTGTAGTAAAAATCATCAAAACATAACCAATCACCAAACTGAATTCATAATTTTTATAAATATAATCAAAACAATTAGTAATTCATGAAAATTGTGAATTTAAAAATGTTTAAACCCAAAGTTTCTGGTTAGCTCATTACAAGTTGAGAGAAAAGTAAATTAATATGGATTGAATTTTGGTAACTTAAACCAGATTAATTGATAAGTCATGACTCAATTTAACAACTCCGGTATCGAGGTATAAGTGTTTACTCTACTTTCGCTTTGAGTCAACTATGTATTATGGTAAAATAAGAATAAAAATTTCATGGATATATCTTAAACATAATTTACTAATAAAATTGATTCATGAATTTTTGCCCTCATTTTTACTCTCATGGCTCAAAGTATTCCGATCAAATCAGGAAAAAGAGAGGGATTTAGTGTGTCCTTTTAAAGGACGTAAATTATGTCCTTTTAGACATAAATAGTTTTGTCAATAAAGAGAGGACAAATGATATATTTTAATTAAAATACGAGATAATTCTCTTTTTGTTTTTATTAGAAGAATGGGATGATTCTCTATAATTTAACCTTATCTTTGGATTGAGGGGAGAAAAGGGAAGAAAGTTTTTAAAGTTTCAAATCTTTTATCAATTGACTGAAGAGAAAAAAAAATAAAGGAACTAAAATAATAGAAATAAAAAATTAAAAAAATTAGCATCATCTTTTTTTTAATCTTTTTTTCTCATTTTCTTCCATGTCATTAAAAAATTATTAGGGCCTCTTTGGATGGGTTTTTCTCTCTTCAAAAGTTGTTTTACTTCAGGAAAAAAAAACATGTATGGGAGAAATATGTTTGGACGTCTACTTTTAAAAAGAGTAAAAGTCATAAAAAAAAGTTAAAAATCTTTTTTTTAAAATGAAAATTTTAGCTTCTAAAAATAACATAAGTTAAAACACAAATATTTTTTCAAAAACTAAATATTTTTTAAAAATCTAAATAACTTTAACTTTTATAAAAAGTACTTCTAAAATAAATAAAATATAAAAATATTTTTTTTGAAAACTCATCCAAACAATCATTTATTCTCATAGAAGTGAAACAGAGCACTTTTATTATTATTGTGAATTTAAATTGGAATCAAGGAATGGGAACACCCATTTATCAAGTATATATTATTTTATTTTTTAAAAATTCCTGATATGAATTAAGAGAAATCAAATAAAGGAAATTCAAGAAAAAACAAAGTCAGGTATTGGATGAAGGAAATTCCTAAGATAGAAATTAGGGAACAAATTAGGGAGAAAGTCAAGAAGAATATCAGAAATTTGTGTAAGGTCACTGTTCCCCCGCACTCCGGATTAGTCCCATAGCCGGCTCAAAGAGTCGAAGCTCGTGGGGATACCGGAGGGAGCCAACTCGCACTCAAGAGGCAATCACGCCTAATTTAGGCGTCACTCATCAGGTGTTGACATGTGTCATATTTTTTTTCAAAAAAATATAATTTAATCATAAAACTTCTGAAGGCCATAATTTTTTACTCGGGTATCCAAATCGGGTAATTCTTTTTTTGATTCCACATAAATTTTCGAGATCGACGCAATAACATCTTATTTGACATATTTTATTTCTCACAAACATAATTTAAATTTAAATCAGGTAATCCTTCTTCCTTAGAGATTTAGAATATTTATTTAATTATTTCCTTTATTAATACAGATTTTTCAAATTGATTTTTGAGTTTAAATCACAAATCAAATCTTTATTTTGTTTTCCTTATTAATAATAATTGTTATTTTTTAATTTAAATCACACATCAAATCTTGATTTATTTTTTATATTAAATCACAAACCCAAAACACAGAGGCTTCTGAGTTTAAAAATGTGACACGTGTCAACACCTGACACGTCACCAATGACGTCTAAATTGGGTTTCAATCAAGAGGCAATCACGCCTAATTTAGGTAATTTTATTTTTGAAAAAAATTCATAAGCCATAATTAATTTCAGACCATAAATAATAACTTAGAAGCTTATAGCATTAATCATTAATTTCAAAAATAATATTCTTCTTCCTTAGAGATTTAGAATATTTATTTAATTATTTCCTTTATTTCTACAGATTTTTCAAAATGATTTTTTAGTTTAAGTCACAAATCAAATCTTTATTTTGTTTTCCTTATTAATAATAATTTTAATTTTAATTTTTAATTTAAATCACAAACCAAATTTTTGTTATAATAAAAAAATATTATTAAAAAAAAATTAAATCACAAATCAAAATTTTATTTATTTATTTATATTAAATCACAAATCCAGAACTCAGAGGCTTCCGGGTTTAACGTTTCTTATAATATTATTCTTGCAAATTTAAATTGTGTTTGTGAGAAATAAAATATGTCAAATGAGATCTCATTGCTTTTATGATTAAATTATTATTTTTTTGGAAAAAAAATATGACACGTGTCAATATCTGATAAATGACGCCTAAATTAAGTATGATTGCCTCTTGAGTGACGCCCAATTTAGGCGTCTTGAGTGACGCCCAAATTGGTCGTTATATTGTACAATAAATATATAATTATTTCCAAAACTGTAATAAATGCGTAATTAATTTATTAAAAAACATGGACTTAATTTTTTTGGCTAATCCCGTCAAAGCATTTGACGTATTAGGTCTTGAAGTTTGATAACTAATCATGTCTAATTTGTTGTCCTGCACAAGTTTGATAATCAGGTCTTGCTTGGGTTTTTTCTTAAAAAAAAAAAAGCTAAAAACAAATTAAGTGATAGGACCATGTTTAAATAATGAGTTTGATGTTTGTCATTTTAAATGACATAAGTTATATTATTTTAGGAGAGATATAATTTTAAATAAAAAATAATTTCTTGTGTGAATCTCTCTATTAAAATGATGTAACATCTAGAGCGCTGACGAGGGCAGGGAGTAATCGCCGGTGCAAAGGGGCACGGACAAGGAGCGGCTCCTGACAGGCTTCCAGCGTGGGGTTACATGCATGAATGAATCGAATCGACACCCGAAAGAGAAGAATTCCAAAGACTGTGCAGGTATGAGACTGCACAGTTTGAGAATAGCTTATAAGAATCAATTGGTACTACCTATACTAACAAGATGCATCTGCTTTTCGGTAGCCCGGATCGGAAGAACTGCTTGACTAGGAGCAATTATGGGATGAGTGACCTCCTAGGAAGTTTTCCCGGGAAGTGTGCGAGTGAGGAAAAAGCACACTGAAAAGTCTCGTGTTAGTATGTGGGGATAGTCATTGATTCTTGAAGCGACCGGGCGTTACAAATGACATAACTTTATGTCATTTAAAATGACAAACACTTTCCACTTAAATAATATGGTGTTGAATTTAACTTGCTTTCTACTATGATAGGCACATTTTATGTATCTAATTGTATTTAAAAAGTTATAATTTATTCTAAATTATTTGTCACTTTAAAAAAAAAAATATTATTTTCTTAGCTCTACTTTATTTTTTTATTTCTACTTATTGGAATAAGAATGATTTAATAGAGTGAAGGTGTAATATAATCAAATAAACTTATATTTTCATTAAATCGTAAAGAATTTAATGAATTATTTAATTTTTGTACAAATCTTTAAACAATGATTATTTTAAAACTAAAAGAATTTGTGCTTTTAAATTTTGTATTATGTACTTTTAAATTTTGAAACAAAACTTTATCGTATTGTGTACTTTTAAATTTTGTATTTTATGTATTTATATAGAAATTTTGACACAACCTATGCTTATCATATCAGGATAAATAAAATTAAAATATATTAATGATTAGATTTAATTTGATTTTAAATATATTACTTTTAAATAATATATTAAATTAAATTATTAGAGTAATTAATTTTTTGATTGATCCATCACTCCAAGGAGATATAATAATACTAATTCATATCTTGAGATATATAAAATTGGCAAAAAAATTTAATTATTGCATTTTAATTAAATATTACGCATTTATGGCAGTTTTGGAAATAATTACGGATCTATTTTACAATGTGACGCCTCATTTAGGCATCTCTCACCTAAGGTTGACACGTGTCATTTTTTATAAAAAAATAATAATAATTTAATCATAAAACTTATGAAGGCCATAACTTTTGACTCGGGTATCCAATTCAGGTAATTGTTTTTTGATTCCACATAACTTTTCGAGATCTACGCAATGACATCTCATTTGATATATTTTATTTCTCACAAACAAATCAGGTAATCCTTCTTCCTCAGAGATTTAGAATATTTATTTAATTATTTCCTTTATTAATACAGATTTTTCAAATTGATTTTTGAGTTTAAATCACAAATCAAATCTTTATTTTGTTTTCCTTATTAATAATAATTGTTATTTTTTAATTTAAATCACACATCAAATCTTGATTTATTTTTTATATTAAATCACAAACCCAAAACACAGAGGCTTCTGAGTTTAAAAATGTGACACGTGTCAACACCTGACACGTCACCAATGACGTCTAAATTGGGTTTCAATCAAGAGGCAATCACGCCTAATTTAGGTAATTTTATTTTTGAAAAAAATGCATAAGCCATAATTAATTTCAGACCATAAATAATAACTTAGAAGCTTATAGCATTAATCATTAATTTCAAAAATAATATTCTTCTTCCTTAGAGATTTAGAATATTTATTTAATTATTTCCTTTATTTCTACAGATTTTTCAAAATGATTTTTAAGTTTAAGTTCAAATCTTTATTTTGTTTTCGTTATTAATAATAATTTTAATTTTAATTTTTAATTTAAATCACAAACCAAATTTTTGTTATAATAAAAAAATATTATTAAAAAAAAATTAAATCACAAATCAAATTTTTATTTATTTATTTATTTATATTAAATCACAAATCCAGAACTCAGAGGCTTCCGGGTTTAACGTTTCTTATAATATTATTCTTGCAAATTTAAATTGTGTTTGTGAGAAATAAAATATGTCAAATGAGATCTCATTGCGTAGATCTCGAAAAGTTATGAGGAATTAAAAAAAGAATTACCTGATTTGGATACCCGAGTCAAAAGTTACGGCCTTCAGAAGTTTTATGATTAAATTATTATTTTTTTGGAAAAAAAATATGACACGTGTCAATATCTGATAAATGACGCCTAAATTAAGTATGATTGCCTCTTGAGTGACGCCCAATTTAGGCGTCTTGAGTGACGCCCAAATTGGTCGTTATATTGTATAATAAATATATAATTATTTCCAAAACTGTAATAAATGCGTAATTAATTTATTAAAAAACATGGACTTAATTTTTTTGGCTAATCCCGTCAAAGCATTTGACGTATTAGGTCTTGAAGTTTGATAACTAATCATGTCTAATTTGTTGTCCTGCACAAGTTTGATAATCAGGTCTTGCTTGGGTTTTTTCTTAAAAAAAAAAAAGCTAAAAACAAATTAAGTGATAGGACCATGTTTAAATAATGAGTTTGATGTTTGTCATTTTAAATGACATAAGTTATATTATTTTAGGAGAGATATAGAGATAAGAAATGAAAATCATGGGAGAGAAAGTGAGTGATTTTTTTAATTTAAATTTTAAATAAAAAATAATTTCTTGTGTGAATCTCTCTATTAAAATGATGTAACATCTAGAGCGCTGACGAGGGCAGGGAGTAATCGCCGGTGCAAAGGGGCACGGACAAGGAGCGGCTCCTGACAGGCTTCCAGCGTGGGGTTACATGCATGAATGAATCGAATCGACACCCGAAAGAGAAGAATTCCAAAGACTGTGCAGGTATGAGACTGCACAGTTTGAGAATAGCTTATAAGAATCAATTGGTACTACCTATACTAACAAGATGCATCTGCTTTTCGGTAGCCCGGATCGGAAGAACTCCACAGTTAGGTGTGCTTGACTAGGAGCAATTATGGGATGAGTGACCTCCTAGGAAGTTTTCCCGGGAAGTGTGCGAGTGAGGAAAAAGCACACTGAAAAGTCTCGTGTTAGTATGTGGGGATAGTCATTGATTCTTGAAGCGACCGGGCGTTACAAATGACATAACTTTATGTCATTTAAAATGACAAACACTTTCCACTTAAATAATATGGTGTTGAATTTAACTTGCTTTCTACTATGATAGGCACATTTTATGTATCTAATTGTATTTAAAAAGTTATAATTTATTCTAAATTATTTGTCACTTTAAAAAAAAATATATTTATTTTCTTAGCTCTACTTTATTTTTTTATTTCTACTTATTGGAATAAGAATGATTTAATAGAGTGAAGGTGTAATATAATCAAATAAACTTATATTTTCATTAAATCGTAAAGAATTTAATGAATTATTTAATTTTTGTACAAATCTTTAAACAATGATTATTTTAAAACTAAAAGAATTTGTGCTTTTAAATTTTGTATTATGTACTTTTAAATTTTGAAACAAAACTTTATCGTATTGTGTACTTTTAAATTTTGTATTTTATGTATTTATATAGAAATTTTGACACAACCTATGCTTATCATATCAGGATAAATAAAATTAAAATATATTAAGTATAAATTTTATGAATTTTAATTATCATTTCATTTATGTTTTTATTTTATTTTATTTTAAAAACAAGATATATTTTAAAGTTTTTTTAATAATTGGCATGATTAGATTTAATTTGATTTTAAATATATTACTTTTAAATAATATATTAAATTAAATTAGTAGAGTCATTAATTTGTTGATTGATCCATCACTCCAAGGAGATATAATAATACTAATTCATATCTTTGAGATATATAAAATTGGCAAAAAAATTTAATTATTGCATTTTAATTAAATATTACGCATTTATGGCAGTTTTGGAAATAATTACGGATCTATTTTACAATGTGACGCCTCATTTAGGCATCTCTCACCTAAGGTTGACACGTGTCATTTTTTATAAAAAAATAATAATAATTTAATCATAAAACTTATGAAGGCCATAACTTTTGACTCGGGTATCCAATTCAGGTAATTGTTTTTTGATTCCACATAACTTTTCGAGATCTACGCAATGACATCTCATTTGATATATTTTATTTCTCACAAACATAATTTAAATTTAAATTAGGTAATCCTTATTCCTTAGAGATTTAGAATATTTATTGAATTATTTCATTTATTAATACAGATTTTTCAAATTGATTTTTGAGTTTAAATCACAAATCAAATCTTTATTTTATTTTCCTTATTAATAATAATTGTTACTTTTAATTTAAATAACAAACCAAATTTTTTTATAATAAAAATAAAAATAAAATTTAAATATAATCACACATCAAATCTTGATTAATTTTTTATATTAAATCACACACGCAGATTGGTTCACAATCCAAAACTGTAAAAAATTAAATCACATATCACAAATTTTATTTATTTTCTTCTATCAAATCACAATCCAAACCTCCAAAAAAAAAATCACAATCCAAATTGCATAATTAATTAATTAAAATGCAATAATTAAATTTTTTTCCCATATAAAATTCTAAATCTAGCCTTTTAATTGGTTCCCACCGCCTCAGTTTCCATCGTTCTAACGCAACAACGTGAGAGAGACAGAGAAAGAAGAAACCCTATTTGTTGTTTTTCTTGTTTACCTTGTTGTTCTGTCCGATCAAACACTTCACTCTTTTTTTTTCTTTCTCTTGTCGATCTACTCGACTTGTTTTCCAGCGAATTTTCCTAGGAAAATCTGGAGAACAGATAAAAGATGAAGAGAGTAAGGGATGAGGCTCCTCCAAAGAAAACGGTTGAATTTGAAGAAGCTATTAGTTTTGTGAACAAGATAAAGAAACGATTCCAAAGTGATGAGCATGTTTACAAATCGTTCTTGAACATTTCCAATATGTACCGCAAAGAGCATAAGGACATAGGTGAAATTTATAGTGAGGTTGCTACCCTGTTTAAGGATCATCGAGATTTGCTTGAGGAGTTCACTAGATTCTTACCAGATAGTTTCGCAGCACCTTCTACACAGCATGCTCCGGATGCTCGAAATTCATTGCAGCGCTTTAGTGAGCGGAGTTCTATGGCACCCATGATGCGGCAAATGCAAGTATATCGACGAAAGAGGCTTCCTTCTCATGATCGTGAGCGTGATCTGAGTGTTGAACACCCTGAGATGGATGATGACAACACAATGATGAACATGCACAAGAAGCGGAGGAAACGTGAGAGTAAGGATATAAGGATTAATCGTGATCAGGATGAGAGAACCTGATCATATAAATGCTCAACAATTTCTTGAGGTATCCATTTCTCCCCTTTTTAACGGTTTTATTGGATGATTCTTTCTCTCTACATTTTCATTTTCCTAGCTCATGGGGTTGGGTTTGCTAGAACTAATCTGACTTATAACTTATTACCCCAAAGTTATTGCTGATTATTTAGGACGAAAAGGTTGTTTTCTGTTAGTTGAGTGTAATGCAGTTTTCTCAATCAACCTAGTTAGTTTGAGTATAAGAAGGAATTGGAGTGAATGTAAACTTATTTACATAACAGAATATAATTTTGTGACTGAGTAGGTTCCTTTTTTATTTTTTATTTTTATTTTTTAAGTTTGTTCTGTTTTTTTTTTCTTTGTACGTCTCGTCTGTTCTAGTATGTTTTTATGTTTGTTGAGTAAATGTAAGTATGAGAGAGAGAGGGAGAGAGAGAGGAGGAGGAGGAGAAAGAGAGAAGAGATCAGAGAAAGTTTCTGAGTGAGAACTGTGTTATTGACTTAAGATTAAACTGATTACAGTGTCCCCCCAGCTCAGCAAATCTAACTTCTAACAGAACCTGAGCTGGCACGAAACAAACTCTTAACAGTTCAGAAACTATATCACAAAACACAGAGTTGTCTTTTGCAGTATATATAGAAAGGATACTGATGCAGAGTAAATCATATGCGTTTACTCTATTATAGGCATTACATTTAAGAGAATAAACTTTAATTTAATATATAAGAATGTATTCTACTTTTTTGCCCCTTTCTTTCATTCCCTATTTAGTACAGACGGCTTGTAATTCTTGATTTGTTTTTAAGATGGAAATTGTTATAGGATTCTTTGATGGACAACGATTAAAGTGCCACATTTTTTGTAAAAAATTATCTGAATGTCACATTTTGTAAATTTTTGTTCATAATGTCACGTTACCTAACTCGCTTACAACACCTGGTGAGTTAGGCGTTGTCACATTTAGATGGGCGAACATTATTTATAGAATAAAAAATAATAATATTGTAAAGACTCATGTGAGATTTTTGTCAATATAAAATAATAACAGCAGGGATTTGAACTTGCAGCGCTTTCATGAGAAAAAGAAATCTGTCAAGAAAGCTGAAGGTTTTGGGTTGGCTTCAGACTTTTCTTCTAAGGAAGACAAGGATACCTTAAAGAACATGTATAGTCAAGCATTCAGTTTCTTTGAGAAAGTTAAGGAGAAGTTGAACAGTGCTGATGACTACCAAGCTTTCTTGAAGTGCCTTCATAATTTTTTCGTCAGTGAAATAATAAAAAGGAATGAATTGCAAAATTTGGTAACCGATTTACTTGGAAAGCATCTTGATCTTATGGTGGAATTCAATGATTTCCTGGAGTGTTTGGAAAATATTGATGGGTTCCTTGCTGGTGTCATGAGTAAAAAGTCACTAAGATCATCAAAGTTGGAGGACAAAGACAAAGACAAAGAGCAGAAGCGTGAGATGGATGGAGCTAAAGAGAAGGAAAGATACAGGGAGAAGGAGTACATGGGAAAATCCATTCAAGAACTTGACCTCAGTGACTGTAAACGTTGCACTCCCAGCTACCGGCTTCTACCTGCTGATTATCCAATTCCTACAGCTAGTCATAGATCTGAGCTTGGTGCTCAAGTATTGAATGATCACTGGGTATCTGTGAGTTCAGGAAGTGAGGATTACTCTTCCGAACATATGTGCAGGAATCAGTACGAAGAGAGCTTGTTCAGATGTGAAGATGACAGATTTGAGCTGGACATGTTATTAGAGTCTGTGAGTTCTGCAGCTAAACGTGCAGAGGAATTATATAATAACATGAATGAAAATAAGATCAATACGGAGACTCTGAACCGTATTGAAGATTACTTTACTGTTCAAAATTTAAGGTGCATTGAACGTCTATATGGTGACCATGGTCTTGACGTTATAGACATATTGCGTAAAAATCCAACTCGTGCGCTCCCTGTAATATTGACTCGACTGAAGCAGAAACAGGAGGAATGGAGTCGGTGTCGTTCAGATTTCAATAAAGTTTGGGCTGAAATTTATTCTAAAAATCACTTAAAGTGAAGCAGCAGAAAGAGGATGATATTCTTCAGTCTACTATTGCAGCTGGAAACAAATTAGTTCGGTATTCATGTGATATGAGAGTATGAATGAGGCTGATGGTAGAGTAACTGAGGTAAAGAATGTTCACCGGACTAGTGTAGCAGCCAGTGATAAAGAAAATGGAATATTTTTTGGAAGCTTCACAAGCTTCCACAAGCAGCCAGTGATTTTGGTTTTTCTGTTTATGTTTACTCACTTCAATTCTTTTTCATTACTGGTTTAATGAATTTTATTCAAGGTTAAAAAAATAATAATTAAAATTGGTTCTTTTTCACTTCAATTCTTTTTCACTTCGGTATACGGGGTTCTATTATTTTTGTCACTTCAACCTTTGAACCGGAAAGAACAAACTCAAAAATTGAGTTTTTTGATCTATCTACAAATGTTATTATTTGTTTGTTTTATAAATCAATATGTAAAAAGTTCGAGTAATAAGGGACTCGATTATATTTAAGTGAAGTCTTAATTGTGAAAACGAAAAAACAGACATTAAGAGAATATTGTTCCTTTGAGTAAGTTCACTCGACTCAACTCGAAATAATTGAAATTCAATGTATTTTTTAAATACTAAGAGTTTCTGGAAGAAAAAAAGTTGCGGGTTTTTTTCTACCAATTGGGGCCCTCCCTTCACCACCCCTTTGTTTTATAAAGAACAATGGACTATCAAGCCTCTCAGTTGGGGCGGTTATATTTATTATATTTTAGACGTACCACCCTTACTATCTAATTATTTATCAAAGTCGAAATCAGCAATAGTTTTTTTTTTCTTTCTATTTTTTTATTATTGATTTCAAATTGATATAACAATAACCAATCAAATAATAAGAGTGATAAGTCTAAAATAATAATAAATATAACTTTCTCCGCTTCTCAATTCGCTATAACCTTTTTTTCTCCATCCTAACCAAGTTAGTACTCTCAATTTGCCGTTGATTTTAGAGTACATAAAACATCTGGTGTGATTATGCACATCAAAATTTTGTTCCGGCACACGCTATGCCATTTGTTTGATATGCCCTCGGTTACAATACTATTCTTAAGAAGTAAATTATTTTGAGATGATCAACATTATATTCATTTCGCTAATTACCATTTTCAAATAAAATACTTACATATTCATCATAGTTTAATGAGGCTACTATCCTCCAAAGGTCGCCCAAAACTTTTTACCTCAATAATAATAATAATTTTACAGTTGAATATAATATTTTCAATTATATGTTTTGGATTGAGAGTATGAATCGATGATAGAAATATGAATTATTTAAAATAAATAAAAATATATCGCTAAGCATATTTTTGAAAAAATGATAATTAATTAAAAATATCATGATTCATGAAGAAGTAATTATAAGGTCTAAACAGTAACTTCAGTCATTGGGTCTTTCGACCTTAGTACGGAGCATTTCGACTTGATCAGAGTCAGCATGACAAATTGCGCTTGTATCTCAAAATTTATGTTGATGCATCATAAACACAAGGATCCATATTTACGAAGGTATTTACTTGTTCCCTCGTTTTACTTTAACCCAGATTTGTATATCGTGGTTTCATAATATTCAACTTGGCTTTTTTCCTGAGTTTCAATTTCGAAGGCATCATGATGACTTGCTTCAATCTGCCCTCTTGAATCTTAGTTTGGTTTGGATTACGAAAGCGTCCTCCCGTTTTCCCTGAGCCAGGCTTGATGTTGCATGCATGCATTATTCTTTTATTTGAACCCGAATTTGGATCCGTCTTCCATTTTATATCCTGGATTTGCATCTATCCCGGATTGGATCTCGCCATATCCGTCTTCATTTTATTTTTGATTTGCATCTCGGATCTTTATTTCTATCCCGCATTGGATCTCGCCATATCCGTCTTCATTTTATTTTCGATTTGCATCTCGGATCTTTATTTCTGTCCCGGATTGGATCTCACCATATCCATCTTCATTTTATTTCCAATTTGCATCTTGGATCTTTATTTCTATCCCGGATTGGATCTCGCCATATCCGTCTTCAACTTTTATGATGGATTGACTCCATTTAATAAACCATTTATATCCCGAAGGGCCGGTCTTCATTCTGACTTGGCTTCTTTTGTTGAAGCGTTATGTTTAAGGAGACACATTTTGCCTCTTTGAATTGCATTGCTGCTTCTTCTTGCATGGCTTTTTAATTTGGGCCCCATTTCTTTTGCGGTGCCTTTTTATCTGAACCCGACTTCTCGTGCCTCAGCCTTTCTTTCAGCTTGGCATTTTTCGCATAAGTCTTGTATTAGACTTTATCTTTAATTGAAGCCCGAATCATTGACCATTTTTTCCGTGACTCGACTTTCTAGCCAAATCTTATTTGAGTGGATCTCCACATCATTCGTTTGAGTATTCCTTGCAATAATAAATGCAGCATAATAAAGTATGGAGAAGGAAATTAGCAATAATATTGATTCAATCAGCAATCAATAATTATCCAAGTATAATCAGATAATAATTGCAATCAACAATTAATAATAATTGACTAGCATCAATCAATAATTAATACTAGTTGACTATAATTCATTCTATCAGATTTGATTGAGCATCCATCACGAAGGATCCATGCTCCCCAATTTTGTTGATCTTCATCTATGCTCCATGAAACTTAGGGAACACGGCCTCATGGTGAAATCTGATACTCTTTTGTCATGATAATATTCAAAATATCTGCCGACCTGCTTTTGTCGACATATAATACTAGACAAATGCATAATTATACACTTTGTATATCAATGCTTGTTGAAATTTCACATCATATAAGAATTTGGTCCAACAAGAATCATGGGGTTATTACCAAGTGGCCATATAAAATAGAATTATGCCAATCAAACAAATTATGCCAATCAAATGAAAAAGCGAGAATATGATATATGATTACCTCATACCATTGCCATTTGGGAGTTAATTAATGAAGTTAATTAATTAATTATGTGAAATTAGAAAATAATTCTATAATTGACCCTAATAATTATGTTGAGGCTCTAATAATTATAGTAAGTGAGTAAGAATGCTGAAAGTCGCTTTTCGGAAGAAAAGTGCAGATACCGGTTCTGCTAGTCGGTATAAATGCGTACCGAAAAAGTATACCGGAAAATTATAATAAGTACATGATAATTACTAAAATAATATGTAGGACTTGTAAAACGAGTTTCAAGTCAAGATAATGAGAACTGGTGCCAGAAACTGGTACTGGCTATGAAAAGCGCGTACCAGAAAGGTGCTCCGAAAATTATAAGAAAAATATGTTAATTCTTGTAAAATTGAGTAGGTTAAGAATCCAAAGTTTGGGATTAAAAGGCTAAGCGTAGCAATTAAAGTTAATACTGTGTGTTTAAATGTTAAGTGGCTATACATAGGCTTGTTAGCACAAAACTTAGGCCATAACACATTCTCTACGTGAGTTTGGGGCTGGCCAGCTGCTGAGTACTGTTCCATTATTTTTTCTCTTCCATTTCTTGAGCTTTGAGGCAACTTCCTTCACAAATCCTTCTCCTAAACACTTGGTGTGAGTGAGAGTAGCTTTGGGGCTGTGTTGTTGACCTTGTTCTGAGTTGGGGTTGCTGTTTATGAGAGTTGGAGGGGATGTCCTCTTGAGTGGAGGTGGTGAGAGTCTTGTTCTTGGCTTGTGAAGCTCCAAGGAGCTCCCTTTGTGTTGAAAGGGCCAAGCTTTGGTAGCATTTTCATGTACCCTTCAAGTCAGACTTGGAGAGGCAGTGTGTTGAGCTCCAAGAGCCTTTGCTTCTCTGTTTTGAACCTTTGGTAAGTTGTACCAACCTTGGTCTTGAGTTTTCTTGCTTAAAGATGAAGTCTTGGCATGATTAATGAATTAAACAAGTAACCAACTGTCATATGAACCTCAATGAACCTTAAGATGCATGTTTAAGCTTCTGGAAGTGTTAAAAATGGAACCTTGGAAGGATATCTTCGCGAAATGCAGAAACTGCATTCTGTCGCGAAATATCCAGATATTTGCCTGTGGAATATCCAGATATTGATATCCGGATATGGGAATCTAGATATCCGGATATTGCCAGAGTGATATCCGGATATTGGATATCCGGATATTGCCTGTGA